>NC_062518.1:50522522-50537522 GCF_022655615.1 Tachysurus fulvidraco
GTCCCACATTTCCAGCAGTGTTGGAGCTGAATCATTCATATTCAGATGTAGAAGATCCATAACAATAACTGTGACTGATCACATCCTTTTATCCTCTCAGCTACAACTTCACACTTTAACATCTTTTACAATCCAAAGTCAAATCCTTCAGCATCTACACACAACACAGAGATATCATCACATCATCACACTGATTACACAAATACACATCCATGTGTTACAGATGTTTACACATTATTTTTACCTCTTTAATTGGATCTCAGATTAGTTTCTCCACAGATGATTGACTCACAGTTGTGATCTTGATTTATTTATTTTCCTTTAAAAGTCTCTTCTTTTCAAACCCTTTTCACCAAACACTTAAAATCTTTATTAAAATCCCTTTAAACATTAAAGGAATCTTTTTTTGTAGTTGATCTATTTTTCTATATTTCAATTTCTTCTTTCTTAATTTCCTCATGACATTTTTTTTTTATCTTGGTTGCATCTTGTTTTTATATAATATAACTTCTTTTTCCTCTTTCCACCATTTATTTTGCTTTATTTCTTCATTTTGTCCCCTCGTTCTTTCTCCTCCCTTTTTTATATTTCTGTTCTCTTTGAACAATTCATTCTCTATATTTTTTAAAATGTACTTTTACTTGTTCTTTTTTCTTTTGTTCTTTCGTTCTTTCTTTCTTTCCGATATTTAAATAAAAATATTTAATTAAAAATGTAACATTATCTTCCTCATTCATTTCCTTTCCTTTTTCTTTTTCTATAATTTCTTAAATAATATCTTAAAATCATAGTTGTTTTTCTTTAAACTTTCTGTATTTAGAACCCATACACTTTGTCCCTTTCTACATTATTCCAGTCTTAAAAAATAAAAACTCATGATACTCAAACTTGTTTCCTTACATCTGATTTTGTCTGTAAAGTTTTCTACATTTCTTGAACATAAAACAAAGACAATCGTTGTCCTGCAAGTTTTTCACTATATCTCTAAGCTGCCTCCATGCTCCCCTTTCTTAAACCCCATAGAGGAGATTTTATCTGCCTGGAGGTGGAAGGTGATGTTGACGAGAACTTGTGGCCAAATGCAAGAGAGAGAGCAGACTAGAACCATCACTGTAATGTACTATAATGAGCAACTACACATTTACAGTAATGTGTAGAATGTATTTTATTTATTCTTTTTTTATTATCATTGCAGCCCTGGAGTTTTTTCTCTCTTTTTTCACCTTTTGGTTATACAGTCTCAGCTACTTTGCACTGTTCATGCTATATTAATTACAAGGGGGGAACCATTTCTTTTGTTGTTGCATCATTTGTATTCAACATATTTAACATACCCACATCCCATAATTTGTCAAGCCACACAAATATATACATACATCCATACAACCTTTTTAAGCTTCCATGAGCTATTTATACCCAACAGACATTAAGTCCATTAAAAGTGAGATCAAAGGATAGTCCAGTAAACAGAAACAGTCTTATCTGTAGATGACCAGAAGGCGTTGGAGGTTAAGGTCCGTGATCAGAGTCCCAAATAGAGTTTCTTCAGCCGAGCAAGCATTACATCTGTCCATACCAATCACACATAGTCATAGTCATAACAAATGAACAAAATAATCCTCTTGGAGCAGGAAGACAATCAAGCTTCTCAAAGCACCGGTAAGATGGCCCTCCTCACCGAGCATGACGAAACTTCAAACAGGATCTCTCTTTTTTTTACTCTTCAACTTCCTGTTTTATCCCCTACAGGACATATCCCTATGTGTCCCCCTAGTGGCCAGGATGAATTATTAACAAAAACTGCATTAAACCCTGTGACAGGCAGTGACTGTTACATATCCGTCTCCTCATTTTGGGACTTTTATACTTTGCCAAAATAAGGTTTTAAATTCTGTACATGAAAAGAATCTACATGTTCAGGTTGATCAATAAAAGACACAGAGTAATTAACAGGACCCAAACGTTTAACTACTTTGGCAGGACCTTTCCATTTTGCGGCCAGTTTTGCCACAAAACCTTCATCAGCACGTGACAGGGGATGCGCACGAACCCATACTAAATCTCCAATTTGTAAGTGCACTTGTCTCCTACGTAGATTATAGTACTTGCGTTGTTTATTCTGGGCGTGGTCCACATTCCTTCTCACAGCCTGAATCAGTTCCTCTGACTTTTCCAGAACATGATAGGCTGGACTGCTGGGATCAGATGGTCTTAAGATAGCCCTTTCTAGGGGTCCTTTCAACTTGCGACCCAACATAACTTCGGCTGGTGTGAACCCCGTACTTTCCTGCCATGCTGTATTAATAGCAAACCGGAATTCTGCTAGCCACCGGTCCCAATGGCGATGATGGTCCTGCACATAAGAGGCAATCATGGTTTTAAGTGTTCGATTTATCCGCTCGGTTAGATTGGTTTGCGGATGAGCCGCTGTGGTGAGTTTCTGTATGACATTCCATCGTTTACAAATTAGACCAATGAGTCGAGAGGTGAATTGTGGTCCTCTGTCGGATACCAAATACATCGGAGTGCCCCATCTGGTAAAAATTTCTTCAACAAGAATGCGTGAAATTTGAGGAGCTTTGGCTACTCGCAGCGGGAACAACTCAACCCATTTTGAGCAGTAATCCACAATCACCAAAAGATGTTCATTCTGTTTAGGACTTTTAGGGAATGGTCCCATTAGATCGATTCCCAGCATGTGCCCAGGTTCCACTACCGGGGTCGATTGCATATAGCCAGCCAACTTCGAAACTGTTGGTTTATACTTTTGGCATACCTGGCATTCCTTACAATGCTTCCATACATCCGAGCATATTGTTGGCCAATAGCATATATCCACCAGTCTCAACAATGTCTTAAGTCTGCCGAGGTGTCCACTTAATGGGTTGTCATGAGCATATTTCAGAAAGTCATCTCTCAAAGAGGTTGGCACCACAAGTTGCAATTTTTCTCCTTTCTTTCCTTGATTTATGTTTCTGAAGAGAAAACCATTCTTCATAACATAGTGAATACGATTTCGGGCTGTTTCAGAACTTGATTGCACTTCACCAATGATTTCCTGGATTTCTGCATCCTTTTGTTGAGCCTTGGCAATGTCTGACCATTCTATGGGAAAGGTTGAGAAAGAAGTTGACGCATCCTTGGATTTTGCCATCGCGAGCAGGTTGAGTGCAGAAGATTCAGGGAAACTACGAGAAAGTGTGTCTGGAACAATATTACATTGACCTTTTCTATATGAAACTGTAAATTCAAACTCTTGGAGACGAATACCCCACCGTATCAGTCGAGAAGAGGGTTTTGGATGGTTAAAGACCCAGGCAAGAGCGGCATGATCAGTGATCACTTCAAATGGTCTCCCTTCCAGGTAAGGTCTCCATCTTTCTACCGCCCATACTACAGCACAGCATTCCTTTTCCGAAACTGAGTATGACTTTTCAGCACCTTTTAAAAGACCTGAAGCATAGGCCACTACATGTTCCACTCCTGCTATTTCTTGGGTTAAGACAGCTCCTAGTCCAAGGTCACTTGCATCAGTTTGGACTTTAAACGCTGCATTAAGATCAGGAGCAATAAGAATTGGTGCACTAATCAACTCACGCTTAATCAAATCAAAAGAATTCTGACATTCTTCTGTCCACATCCAAGTAGCTCCTTTTCTTTTCAAGGCATGTAAGGAAGCAGCTTTCTCAGAAAACCTTGGAATAAATCTCTGATACCAGCCTGCCATACCTAAAAATCGTTGTATGTCTTTGAGCGACTTGAGCACGGGGAAGTTGGTAACAGCATTTACTTTGTCTTGATCTGTCCGTATTCCTTCGGCCGAAATCACATGTCCGAGAAACTTCAATGATTTCTGAATCAAGTTACACTTTTGAAGATTTAAAGTTAAGCCAGCATTATGTAGACACTGCAACACTGCTCTGAGGTGTTTAAGATGTTCTTCCTCAGACTTTGAATACACCACAATATCATCAATGTACACAAAACAACATTTTCCTTTTTGATCTTTTAGCACAAACTCCATAAGACGTTGAAATGAGGCTGCTGAGTTCTTAAGGCCAAAAGGTAACCGTAAAAATTCATATAGCCCTGACTGTGTCACAAAAGCAGTTTTATGAACGCTTTCAGGATCCATCTCAACTTGCCAATATCCACTTTTAAGATCAAGGGTACTGAAAACTGCGGCTCCATGCACTGACTCAAGGATATCATGGACCTGAGGCATAGGGTACACGTCCAGATACGTCTTTGCATTCAGACCTCTGAAATCAATACAAAACCTTTGTCCACCCCCCTTCTTAGGCACTATTACTACCGGAGCAGCCCAAGAAGAAAATGAAGGTTGGATGATCATCTTATCCAACATGACCCTGATTTCATGGTCAATAAAGGCTTGTTTTTGCTGTGATACACGGTAAGCTTTCTTGCGAACAGGAACCTCATTGGTGGTGATAATACGATGCCTAACCACACTAGTGTGGCCGATTTCATTTGTACATACTCTTGGCCACTCTTGAAGTAGCAGTCGAAGTTGTGACCTAAAGATGGAAGATGTATCCGAGTTTGCAACCAGCTGTTGAATACATTGATGGGTTTCTGACGTTTCCTCTGAAATGGGCAGAGCAATAAAAAGTGACAGCAGTGCATCTGAAACAGAAGGGGTTAAGAACGAAAAAGTTTCTTCTTGCTGATTAGTGGTAGCAGGCAAGGTATACAAAGCATTGCCAATATGCAAACTAATTCCAGTCACTACTAGAAAATCCAATCCTAGCACAATGGGTATGGTGAGATCATCATCTTTCATTACGAACAGTTCAAGTGCATATCTTCTTCCATGTAGATCACATTCACTACTCCATACACCCATAGCAGGTAATACCACACCATTGGCTTGCTTGAAAGTTTGACCACAGCTTGATTGTAATGGTTCACCTCGTCCCAACTGTTTCCAGCATGACTCTTGTATCAGAGTAAGAGAACTTCCAGTATCAACCATAGCTTGAAAGTATCTCCCTCTGATCAACACAGGTAAGGTCAGAATCTTTAATTTGGACTCCTTGTTCAAAGATTGTAACATACGAGTTGAGGACTGATTTGACTTTGGATGATAATCTCGTTCAGACGGAGACTTCCTTTTCTGTGTTTCTGCATTTACCTGACTCCAATATCGTTTGGATTCTTCAAAATCTCTCTCTATTTGTGTTCCAGTTCTCACCAACTCACTCACTTCCTTCACCGTTCCTCTCAATAGGCTGGCAAGTCTAGGATTACAATTCCTCAGGATAGCTTGAACAATCTCTTTCTCCTGCATGTCTTTCTTCCATCTCAGACAAAGTGCTCGGTAGTGGTAAGCAAAATCACGAATGGATTCTCTGGGTCCTTGTTTCCTTTCCAAAAGACGCTTGGTTGCTTCGGCTTCATAATCATCTGTGAGGAAAGCATGCAAAAATTCTTGTTTAAACTCCTCCCAATTAAGCACATGTCTTCTTTCGGCTAACCACAAATCTTTTGCTGTCCCCTTTAATACTGAGGTAAGAGAGGCTAGGATTTCAGAATTTGATAGAGGTCTAATTGCAAAATACTCCTCACATCGTTCTATGAAGGAGACAGGATCATCAGAATCAAACTGGGGAAATTCAGTTTTTACAGGTGGACAATAAAATACATCATTCATATTGTCTAACAAATTTAGCAAGGGCTTTCTAGGACATACAGGTGTAGGTAACGGAGGAGAAGCTGGAGTGGATGCATTAAGAATATAACTCTTAAACTTAGCATCAAGTTGGGCATCTCTCCTCTTCAGACAATCTACCATCGACTTCCCCATGTCTTGCATGCTTAATTCGAGACCCTGTCTAACTCTTTGACATTCTCTTTCAATCTTATAAATCAATTTCTCCTCCAGGAGCTTACACTGGCTACTAAACTCAGTTTGGGAACAGCATTGACTTAACTTTTGTAGACAAGCTTGTACATCCTCTTCTAAAGTTGTAAGTCGCAAAGTCAGGGCTTGAACATGCTTCTCAAAAGAGCTGCTATCAAAGACTATGTCATCTGGAGGAGGAGGAAGAAGATTAATATCAGACTAAACATTAGGTTCCTCTTCGTCATCCGAGATAAGGTACAGCTCACTGAACGTATTTATAAGATCTTTTATTGGAATTGGATCCCTTCTAGTGGTAAAAGGCCCAGTAGAAAAATCAACTGGAGGGTCATGTTCATCCCCTGCATCGTGCAATGTTGTCGACATTTTTACAAACAAACACCCATAGACTCTTTCTTTAACAAATCAACAAAAGAAGGTCCCTGTTCGGGCGCCAATCTATAACAGTCTCAGCTACTTTGCACTGTTCATGCTATATTAATTACAAGGGGGGAACCATTTCTTTTGTTGTTGCATCATTTGTATTCAACATATTTAACATACCCACATCCCATAATTTGTCAAGCCACACAAATATATACATACATCCATACAACCTTTTTAAGCTTCCATGAGCTATTTATACCCAACAGACATTAAGTCCATTAAAAGTGAGATCAAAGGATAGTCCAGTAAACAGAAACAGTCTTATCTGTAGATGACCAGAAGGCGTTGGAGGTTAAGGTCCGTGATCAGAGTCCCAAATAGAGTTTCTTCAGCCGAGCAAGCATTACATCTGTCCATACCAATCACACATAGTCATAGTCATAACAAATGAACAAAATAATCCTCTTGGAGCAGGAAGACAATCAAGCTTCTCAAAGCACCGGTAAGATGGCCCTCCTCACCGAGCATGACGAAACTTCAAACAGGATCTCTCTTTTTTTTACTCTTCAACTTCCTGTTTTATCCCCTACAGGACATATCCCTATGTGTCCCCCTAGTGGCCAGGATGAATTATTAACAAAAACTGCATTAAACCCTGTGACAGGCAGTGACTGTTACAACTATGACAGTTTTTTCAATACATTTAACATTAAACTCTTAACACCGTTAGCACAAATGTGGCCAAATGCAGAAGACCGGGCAGATTAGAAGATTACTTTGTTTTTTTTAATTATAATTCCGGTGTTTTTTCTGTTTGTATATCTTGTTGTAAAAATGTCCTTTTGCAAATAAAGTCGACACATATAAGGACAGACCTGACACATATAAGGACAGACCTGACACATATAAGGACAGACCTGACACATATAAGGGCAGACCCGACACATATAAGGACAGACCTGACACATATGACAGACCTGACACATATGACAGACCTGACACATATAAGGACAGACCTGACACATATAAGGGCAGACCCGACACATATAAGGACAGACCCGACACATATAAGGACAGACCGGACACATATAAGGACAGACCAGACACATATAAGGACAGACCCGACACATATAAGAACAGACCCGACACATATAAGGACAGACCCGACACATATAAGGACAGACCGGACACATATAAGGACAGACCTGACACATATAAAGACAGTCCTGAAACATATAAGGACAGACCTGACACATATAAAGACAGACCTGACACATGTAAGGACAGACCTGACACATATAAGGACAGACCTGACACATATAAAGACAGACCTGACACATATAAAGACAGACCTGACACATATAAGGACAGACCTGATGTAACGGAGTTAAAAAGAACATTTAATACTAATTATATTCATGGTGTTGAATTACATGAAATTAGAGGATAAATTAGGTCAAATGGTGTTTTTGGCACCCCTAGTGGTTGACACATTGCAGACATTTATTATTTTGTCCTTGTGCGCCTACCGTAGTTCAGCAGAAAATGGCTGACACTGCTGCGGTGGTTTATGTCTGCAGTGTTTTCAACCAGTGTTTTACATTTTGATGTATTTCTCAGATACGATCACATTGCTGCGGAGAATAGAATAAAGAACAGACAACCAGAATCTTGTGTATATCGTCTATCTAAAGTTCGTGACGGTTGTGTGTCACACAACGGACAACAACCGTTACACTGACACATATAAAGACAGACCTGACACATATAAGGGCAGACCTGACACATGTAAGGACAGACCTGACACATATAAGGACAGACCTGACACATATAAGGACAGACCTGACACATACAGTATAAGGACAGACCTGACACATAGAAGGACAGACCTGACACATATAATGACAGACCTGACACATATAAGGACAGACCTGACACATATAAGGACAGACCTGACACATATAAGGACAGACCTGACACATATGACAGACCTGACACATAAAATAATGCAGTTTCTGTCATTTCAGCTGATGATAGTGTTTTTTGTCATTGTGTTATGATTGACTAAATGTTCCTGTTGGAAGAGAACATGTGTTAGTGTTTTGAATAATTATTTTCTTTTGAAACATGTTTGCAGTGTTTTGTTGACATGGTTTATTGTGTTAGTTTATTATTTTATTTTGAAAATGAGTTTTGCGGTTTAGTTTACAATGTGTTTTGCGGTTTAGTTTACAATTTTGAGCATGAAATTAATAATTAAATGCCAATTGTGTGTTTTAGGTGTGTTGGTGTGTTAATTTGGTGTGACATTGTGTTACTGTTTTTTATATGAAGAACTGATTTATGTGGAAAATCATTGAAGCTTTAAAAAAGAAAAATTCATCAATTATGTAAAGCTTCCTGTTGTTAGTGTTTTTTAGGTCAGTGTGTTGTGAATGAATTGTGTTTTCTGAATGAGAATTGTTGTGTGTTTGTTGGTCTGAGTTTAGTAGGTGAGACTCACTGTTTGGCACACATTGGTGCTGGTAATGCTGACTGTGTGAAGAGTTTTGAAAATGTGGTTTCGGTATTGAAAAATGCTTGTTATCTTCTTAAACACTTTCACAAAAACATAGTTGTTTTGTCTTTCTTAATAAACAATGAATACATTCTTTATTAAATGCTTTACAAAACCAGTTGTCGCTCATTATTAATGAGTAATTAATATACGCTTTAATAAATTTGTTACCCCAATTTTCTTTTTTTCTAAACCGAACATCTATTTCTTCTTTAAATAAAAAGTTATCTCTTGTAAATCACTAATGTCTATTTTTCCACACAGACAAGCTATTTTTTCTTTATATTGAAATCACAGTTGTGTTTGTCCATATTATTATTTTATAACTCACTTATCTCAATAACTGTTTTTGTTCTTAAATCCCAGTTGTGTTGTCATTATTATTCTTTATAAGCACAGAAGAGTTACATTTCCTAATGAAACAGGATGTGGTTGATAACAACACTGTACACACATGAGGAAGAACCATTTTTAATTTTGTGTAGTGTCCAAACGTATAATGTATTATTTATTACTGATGACAGGTTAGAATGAAACAGAAAAAAAGGCAGGCTTGTATGAATCAACAGGAAAATTTATTGGATCATCATCATTATAAATATAGACCATATGAGACATGGTACATTTCATTTTTATGAAAAATAGGTTCTGTCTTTTTGGACATTGGTGGAAATCAACGTTAAATTATAAAAAATATATTATCAGAAAATTCAATTAACCAACAATTAAATAACGATGAGCTACACAGTGATTGCCAGAGGCTCTAAGTCCAATTTCAGACTGGACAGCTGAAATAATAATAATAATAATAATAATAATAATAATAATAATAATAATAATACATATTTACACAATAATATAAACACAGTGGAGAATCCCACACAGTCCGTGCACTGAGTAAATAACGGGATTTCCTCAGCCAGCTCAAACGGAGGCTCGTTCTCGATGTTAGTGAGCACAGATTTGAAGTGCACTTTTTGCGGGGGTCCTCCGGGGTCCAGACCTTCGCCCTGCGAATGATGATCTGTTCCCGGAGCTGCTTCTCATCCGTCCAGGACAAAGAGTGACCGGCCAGAGGGGGCAGGCCGTAATCTGGGTCATCAGGAGAAGGAGACCCTGTAAAGATAAAAACAATTAATAATAATAATAATAATAATAATAATAATTAGTACTATAATACTAATAATTAATATTAATAATAACAGCTGCATGTTAAGTGTGGTCATGTTTGAACAATTCTTGTTCCTCTGTAGCAGATGATGACTTTTTTGGGCTGGTTTAGAGCTTCGTGACTGGAGTTCCGAATGGGCACTTTGGACTGCACGAGTTCAGCTAAGAAGTTGATGTAGCTGATGCGAGGCGTAGCGTGTCTACTTTGCAAAGATGTTTCTCATAAGGCAGGATGGGGATGTGCGAGTGCAGACCTTCAAACCCGTCGTTGATGGACTGCATGCGTCTGCGTTCGCGCACATTGGAAGCCTCGTGCGGACAGACCTGACACAGTCTGCCCTTAGTTGAAAGACTAGTCAGAGACTTCATCACCTCCTCACTGCCTTACACACTTGACCTCAGCCCATGTTCACTGGATATCGAACTTCCTGTCAGACAGACCACAAGCAGTTCAGGTGCTCTCCTCATCCTCAGCACTGGAGCACCGCTGTACACTTGTGTCTGACATCATCATAAACATCATCAAGTTTGCTGATGTCACTTGTAGGAGCCAAAATGCCAAATATGTATTTAATATTGTAAACTTAAGGCTTACTATGTCAATGTTCAGGTTTACTTGCTTATGGTGTTTTGTGCTCCCCCTGTGGTGAACGGGAAGAGTTGCACCTACCTTGGCACTTCCTGTAGGTAGATATATTTGACAGGAAGTGATGTGGCAAGGGTAAGGGGGAAGGGAGACAGTTTTTTGACCTACATGCACAAGGTGGACTTGGATGTATCTTTTCATTAGAAATCGAATCATTTTCGAATAAATCATACTCACTTCAACTATGGAGTAGCGTCAACTTTACTTTCCCACAGGAAATGGTTAAACTTAAAAGGAAGCCATTACATCACTGTTGTGGTGGGCCTCATCTCCAACAATGATGAGACGGCCTACCTACAGGAGATTAAGAGTCAGAATACATGGTGCCAGACAAACAATCTTATTCTCAACGACGGCAGAAAAATAAAGGAGCTCATAGTGGACTTCAGCACGACGCTGGAGAGGAAATTCCAACTGCTAATGATCAAATAGTTGCAAGAGTGAACAGTTTACATTTACAGCATTTGACAGACGCCCTTATCCAGAGCGATGTACATAAGTGCTTAAATCTCTAACATTGAATACGTTAATGCTGGTTCACTAGGTTACATACATAAGATACCATGAGTTTAAAACATTTGTTCAAAGTTACAATGAAAAAGTTTCAATGGTTTTTTTTTTAATGCAAAAGATAAGGAAAGAAGTGCTAGTTGAAGTGTTTCCTGAATAAGTAGGTCTTCAACCGCCGCTTGAAAATAGCCAGTGACTCAGCTGTCCGGACCTCTAGGGGAAGTTCATTCCACCACCTTGGTGCCAGAACAGAGAAGAGTCTTGTAGTATATTTGCCTCTTACCCTGAGAGATGGTGGAACCAGACGAGCAGTGCTGGTAGATCGGAGATTGCGGGGTGCAGTGCGAGGAATGATGAGGGCTTTGAGGTAAGAGGGAGCTGGTCCATTTTTGGCTTTGTAGGCCAGCATCAGTGTTTTGAATCGGATGCATGCAGCTACCAGAAGACAGTGGAGGGATTGCAGCAGCGGGGTGGTATGCGAGAACTTTGGCAGGTTGAAAACAAGCCGGGCAGCTGCATTTTGGATCATTTGCAGAGGACAGATTGCGTTCATAGGTAGACCTGCCAGCAGTGCATTGCAGTAATCATCATTTCATCATTTACATTATTTAGCAGACGCCCGTATCCAGAGCAAGTTACATTTTTATCTCATTTTTTTATACAACTGAGCAATTGAGGGTTAAGGGCCTTGCTCAGGGGCCCAGCAATGGGAACCTGGTGGACGCAGGAATCGAACTCACAACCATAATAATAATAATAATCCATAATAATCCAGTCTAGAAATGACAAGATACTGAACAAGTACCTGAGCAGTCTGGGTGGACAAAAATGGCCGAATCCTTCTAATGTTGTAGAGAAGAAACCGACATGAGCGAGTCACATTAGCAACATGAGAGGAAAAGGACAGTTGATTGTCCATGGTTACCCCAAGGTTGCGAGCTGTGGCTGAAGGGGAGATCAGATCGTTGTGCAAGGATATAGCAAGATCATGACCTGGGGATGAATCACCTGGGATGAACAGCAGTTCAGTTTTGCTAGGATTGAGCTTTAACTGATGAGCAGTCATCCATGATGATATTTCTGCCAGACATGCTGAGATCCGGTCAGAAGCTGTGGCATCTGAGGGTGGGAAAGAGAAGATAAGTTGTGTATCATCAGCATTGCAGTGGTAAAATAACCCGTGATGAAATAACTTCCTCAAGAGAGTGAGTATACAGGGAGAAAAGAAGAGGACCAAGTACTGAGCCCTGTGGGACGCTAGTGGAGAGTCTGCATGGAGCAGATGTCACTCCCCTCCAGGTTACCTGATATGAGCGTCCTTCCAGGTAGGAGGCAAACCATTCCCAAGCTGATCCACAAATCCCAAAACTCCTGAGGGTGGATAAGAGAGTCTTGTGGTTGACCATATCAAACGCTGCTGAAAGGTCAAGGAGGATAAGGACGGATGACAGTTTGGCTGATCTAGCAGTATGTAGCTTCTCAGAGACATCCAAAAGGGCTGTCTCTGTAGAGTGAGCTGATTTAAAGCAAGACTGGTTGGGATCTTGGAGGTTGTTCTGTGAGAGATAGACAGACAGTTGATTATAGATAATGCGTTCAAGAATTTTTGAAAGAAATGAGAGAAGTGATACCAGTTTGTAGTTACTGATGTCTGATGGATCCAGAGCAGGTTTCTTTAGGATGGGAATAAACCTTGCTCTCTTGAAAGTAGTTGGTACTTGACCAGATGCAATGGATCTATTGATGATAGTGGAAATGAAGGGCAAGAGGTCTTGTGAAATGGTCTGGAGCATAGTAGTAGGGAGTGGAGCCAATGGGCAGGTGGTAGGATTGCAGGACTGGATGAGTTGCAAAATCTCTTCTGCTGCCACAGTTGAGAAATGTGACAACGAAGGTGTAGGGGAATGCATACTCTGAGATGTAAGTGCAGTCGGGGCTGAAGTGAAGGTCCGGCAGATTTCCTCAATCTTCTCCTGGTAGAAAGAAGCAAAGTCTTCTGCAGTCAGGGAGGATGAAGAAGGTGGAGCCGGGGGGTTGAGCAGAGAAGAGATGATGTTGTGGAATTTCCGAGGGTCATGTGAGGAAGCTTCAAGCTTTTCCTTGTAGAAGGAGGTCTTGGCAGAAGTCACATCTGAGGAGAACTTGACAGGAAGTGTTCTGTAAAAATCAAGATCTGCATCAAGTTGTGATTTCTTCCACTTTCTCTCTGATGATCTTAGCTCCCTTTGATTGTTGCGCAGCACATCTGAAAGCCAAGGAGCAGAAGAAGAAGTTTTCTTGGGTTTAGTGAACATAGGGCAGAGGAAGTCCATAGTTGAGGAAAGAGATGAGAGGAAAGTATCTGTGGCTGAGTCCAAGGGTAGTGAGGAAAAAGACTCAGTATCAGGAAGAGAAGAAAGAGTGCCAGAAGCTACAGATGAAGGGGAGACAGAGTGAAGGTTGCGGCGGGTAAGAGTGAGGGGGTGAGAGGTAGTTTTAGGTAGGATAGGTAGAGTGTCGGTGAAGGATACCAGGTGATGATCAGAGACGTGTAGTGGGGTAGCAGTCACGTCTGTAGCTGGAGAAGGACGGGTGAAAACCAGGTCCAGGACATTGCCTCCTTTGTGTGTGGGGATGTAGCTGTTGAGTGTGAGGGAGAAAGAGTCGAGAAGAGACAGGAGGGAAGAAGAATGTAGCTTGTCAGAGGGGAGGTTGAAGTCACCAAGCACTGTCAGGGGGGAGCTATCGGAAGGGAAAGCAATGAGCAGTGAGTCCATTTCTTCCAGGAAGTCCCCTAGGGTATCAGGAGGGCGGTAGACAACAATGATAAGTTTGATAGGAGAGGTAACTGAAATGGCATGGAATTCAAAAGAAGAGATGGTTAAATGAGAGAAGAGTAGAGGTGTAAAGCACCATCTCCATGACAACAATAAACCAGTACCACCACCCCTGCCTGTTTCTCGTGGTGAGTGAGAGAAAGCATAGGCAGAGGATAAAGCAGCTGGTGTAGCAGTGTTCTGTGGGGATATCCAGGTCTCTGTTAGAGCAAGGAAAGCAAAGGAGTAATGGGAAGTTAAAGCAGAGATAAAATCAGCTTTCTTTACAGCAGACTGACAATTCCAGCCCACCTACCACCAGTGTGTGAGACTTACACAACATTTAAGGTATGATGGAATATATAAAACAGAACTAGACACTTGTGTTACAATGTGTTAGAGAGATACAACCTACAGTACAAACTGATCATCTGTGTCAGGGCCCTATCATGTGTGTGTGTGTGTGTGTGTGTGTGTCTGTGTGTGTGTGTGTGTCTGTCTGTGTGTGTGTGTGTGTGTGTGTGTGTTTGTATGTATATGTGTGTGTGTTTGTGTGTGTGTCTGTGTGTGTTTGTATGTCTGTGTGTGTCAGGGTTCTGTCATTACATGTTGTTCTTATTTCTTATGGTCTTCCATTGAAGTTACTGTGTTTAGGTACCTGATTATTTCCTCACCTTTTTTCACCTGTGCAGTGCTTCAGGTGAAGATGTGTACCAGCTGCAGTGTTCCTCACCACCTCCTTCTTTTCCTCATCCTCATGTTCATCACAGGTGAGTGTGATCTCAGTGTCACTGCTCACACTGGACTCAGTTAGTCCCTCTGACAGTCTTACACACGTCTATTAAACAGGGTTTAGGATTCATTTATTAATGAATTAATTTGTGTTCAGAGCATCAACGTGAAAATTCTTACTGCAGAGATTTTGTTTGCTGAATGTCATAGCATCATTAAATTAAATGTAATAAGGTTTTATTATATTTATTATATTTTTATATTACACCTAATATATCAGGTTCCTTATGCAAATACAGGACAAATAACAGCAGCGTATTGGTCAGCAGGGGAAAGGGGG
>NC_062518.1:50540022-50557522 GCF_022655615.1 Tachysurus fulvidraco
ATCAAGACAACATGACATTTCATTTGGAGTTCCATAAAGATCTGTTTTAGGAGCCTTGCTTTTCTCCCTCTACATGTCTCTTGTTCGACTCAAACACATGAAATCAGTTTTTATAGTTATGTAGATGACACACAAGTTTATATATCAGTGTCACTGTGTAATCAAGAGCTCATTAACAAACTGATTACATGCTTGAATGAAATATCTGACTGGATGTCACAGAACTTTCTACAGTTAAACCAGGATAAAATGGGGATATTAATTGTAGGAGATAAAGAAAAAAGAGTGTGTGTGGGGTGTGTGTGTGTGTGTGTGTGTGTGTGTGTGTGTGTGTGTGTGCGTGTGTGTATGTGTGTGTGAAAGAGAGTGTGTATGTGTGTTTATGTGTGTGTTCATATATGTGTGTGTGTTTATGTGTGTGTTTATGTATGTGTGTGTGTGGTGTGTGTGTACGTGTGTGTGTGTTTGTTTGTGTATGCGTGTGTGTGTGTATGTGTGTGTGGTGTGTGTGTGTGTGCGCGAGTGTGTGTACCTCAGTATCTCCAGTGTACAGTGTGGATCCTTCAGTCCATCAGAGAGCAGCTTCACTCCTGAATCCTGCAGCTGCAGACTGGAAGAGAAATGATGAAATATCAGAACACTGATCTCAAACACACAAACACAGCCATAATCCAGCTAAAGTTGAAGCTGTAACATTAATGTCAGTGTGTTTGTGTCACACACACAAATCAGAGGACAGGACACCACATCAGCACATTTACAGGAGCAGGGACGTCTTTCTGCACTCCACAATCTCTCAGCTACAATTTATTATAAGACCATTAGGTCATGTACATAACACACACATGTGAGAGCGAGCAGCCTACAAACACTACACTCTGATCTGTGTTCAAGTTTCTACACCCAACACTGCAGATACAGTGCATTTTATTACAGAACATAAAGAATTATACAGCTGTACACTACCAGGTAATAACATGACAATACTAGTCGTACTTTACACTCAGTTATATGTTGGATTTCACACAGACACTAAAACAGTTGGTGTGTGTTGTTCTCTGTGCTCGTACACGTACAAATCTGTCACCTCCAGACCTCTGATTTTACACACACACTGGTTCAGGTGTTTGGTGTGGACCTGAATACAGGTGGAGTGTTCACATACGTCCAAACACATCCAAACTAAAGAGAAAGATTATATTTTTTAACCTTATAAACGATTCTTGATCATGATTTGTATTTTTTTTTTTTAATAAAATATAGATGTGCCATGGGGGTCACAGTCTAATGACTTCTGTGCCAGTCCCAAGCTCGGATAAACAGAGAGGGTTGTGTCAGGAAGGGCATCCGGCTTAAAACATTGCCAGATTTAACCATGCGAATTGTCAGTACGAATTTCATAACGGGCGCTGGTGGAAATTGGGCTACTGTTGGTCGAAGAAGTAGAGGAGGGAGGAGAGTGCACAGACAGAGAGAGAAGAGGAAAGGTAAGAGTGTAGGACTGAGAATAGGAACTCTGAATGTTGGTACTATGACAGGGAAAGGTAGAGAGCTGACTGATATGATGGAGAGAAGGAAGGTGGATATACTGTGTGTACAGGAGACCAGGTGGAAGGGTAGCAAGGCTCGTAGTATAGGAGCAGGATTCAAGCTGTTTTATTATGGTGTGGATAGTAAGAGAAATGGGGTAGGTGTGGTCCTGAAGGAGGAATTTGTGAGGAATGTTCTGGAGGTGAAGAGAGTGTCAGACAGGGTGATGAGTCTGAAGTTAGAGATTGAAGGGGTGATGTTGAATGTTGTTAGTGGTTATGCCCCACAGGTAGGTTGTGAGTTAGAGGAGAAAGAGAGATTCTGGAGTGAATTAGATGAGATGATGGAGAGTATTCCCACTGGTGAGAGAGTGGTGATAGGAGCAGATTTTAATGGACATGTTGGTGAGGGGAACACAGGTGATGAGGAGGTGATGGGCAAGTTTGGAGTTAAGGAAAGGAACCTTGAAGGGCAGATGGTAGTGGACTTTGCAAAGAGGATGGACATGGCTGTGGATAACACTTATTTTCAGAAGAGGGAGGAACATAGAGTGACTTACAAGAGTGGAGTTAGGAGAACACAGGTAGAATATATCCTATGTAGAAGAGGCAATCTGAAAGAGATTAGTGACTGTAAAGTGGTAGTGGGAGAGAGTGTAGCCAGACAGCATAGGATGGTGGTGTGTAGGATGACTCTGATGGTCTGTAAGAGGAAGAGGTCAAAGATAGAGTAGAAAACCAATTGGTGGAAGCTGAAAAAGGAGGAATGTTGTGAGGAATTTAGGCAGAAGTTGAGGCAGGCTCTGGGTGGTCAGGTAGTGCTGCCAGATGACTGGGAAACTACAGCAGAAGTGATCAGGGAGACAGGGAGAAAGGAGATAAAGAGACTTGGTGGTGGAATGAGGAAGTTCAGGATAGTATCCAGAGGAAGTGATTAGCCAAGAAGAAGTGGGATATGGACAGGACTGAAGAGAATAGACAGGAACACAAGGAGTTACATCACAGAGTAAAGAGGGAGGTGTCTAAGGGCAAGCAGAAAGCATATGATGAGTTGTACACTAGGTTAGACACTAGTGATGGAGAGAAGGACTTGTACAGGTTAGCTAGGCAGAGGGATTGAAATGGGAAGGATGTGCAGCAAGTTAGAATTATTAAGGTTAGAGATGGAAGGGTGCTCACAAGTGAGGAGAGTGTACAGAGAAGATGGAATGAAATACTTTGAGGAGCTGATGAATGAGGAATATGAGAGGAAAAAAAGAGTAGAAGGGGTGAACTCTGTGGAACAGGAAGTAGATAAGATTAGAAAGGATGAAGTCAGGAAGGCTTTGAAGAGGATGAAAATCGGAAAGGCAGTTGGTCCTGACGACATCCCGGTAGAGGTCTGGAAGTGTCTAGGAGAGGCAGCAGTGGAATTTTTAACTAGTTTGTTCAAAAGGGTTTTAGAAAGTGAGAGGATGCCTGAGGAATGGAGGAGTGTGTTAGTGCCGATCTTTAAGAATAAGGGTGATATGCAGAGTTGCAGCAACTATAGGGGGATAAAGTTGATGAGCCATACAATGAAGCTGTGGGAAAGAGTAGTGGAAGCTAGGTTAAGGAAGGTGGTGGAAATTTGTGAGCAGCAGTATGGGCAGCAAGAATGTCTTGATACCTCAGGCTGTTGATGTTGCCATCCACTCTGCAGATCTCTCACACACCCCCATACTGAATGTAACCCCAAACCTTGATTTTTCCTCCACTAAACTTGACTGTATTCTGTGTGAATCTTGGGTCCATGTGCATTCCAATAGGTCTTCTGCAGTATTTGTGATGATTGGGATGAAGTTCAGTAGATGATTCATCAGAAAAATCAACCTTATGCCACTTAATAATAAATTGGGCTACAAATAAATTGTTTGGAACATACTGTAACTGAACAAACAATGCATAATTGAATGATAAATAGTTTTCTTATACAAGAGTATGAATGCATTATGGTATAGCATTACGTTAGCATCGCAGAGGTTGTGGGTTCAATACCCAGGGAACACAGATACTGATAAAATGTAAGTAACTCAAATGCACTAAGGGTTTCTTTGGATAAAGGTGTCTGCTAAAGGCATGAATGTTAATGTCACGGAAATGAAAACATTGACTTCTGTGTGTTGTTTTTGCTTTTCTTGTTTTGACAGCGTGGCAGGGAACAGGGGGTTTAAGAGGTGGGCGGGGGTAGTAGTATACCACTTTTTTTTGAGGACTACACCACTATCTACACCTACAGAATGTAACCCATTATTAACACCACACACACACACACACCACCACCACCACCCCCAGCACCCACACACATGACCACCATCTACACCTACAGCAGCTCTCTGGTGTTCCTGTATTTACAGGTGTTACATCAGTCAGTTAAAAATCAGAGGCATTCAATGTTATGCAGCTCAGTATATATTTAAGGTCATACATACAGTATTTCTCGGTTTATTTGAATGTGATTAGGCCCAATAGTAATGTAAATGATGTTTAAATGAATGCTCTACAACTGTTTTGTACAAACACCTGTTTTGTAAATGCAGGTCAGGTCTTTTGTAGAGGTGTTTGTTCGGCACAGAGATTTGGATGGTGAACCAGCTGGCGAGCCACCCAGTTTGATGTGGAATCTATCGTATTCAGGAGGAGACAAGGTTTTCCTTACAGATCCAATTTTGAGACCTATCAAAGGAACTGCAGTGTTTGGTATGACTGTTACCTAGACAAGTCCATCTGAAGTCTATTTGGAAGGATATTGAGGACAAAGGAATTCAATTCTCATATTGACTATATTGATACACATACACTGATAAACATAAGCACATTCAATTGTTTTTTTGCCGGCTAATCTTTTGTGATTTGTACTGTTTTGTTAGCTCACTAAAGTGAATCTATTTGTTATGTTGCTTTGTCTTACTTGAACTCCAACGAACCTAGCAGCGGTGTATTTTCCCATAGATGGGATGTATTTTTATAATCAGTGTGTGTTGTGTGTTTTTATAATCTGTGTGTTTTTATCTGTGTGTGTTTATAATCTGTGTTGTGATGTTTGTGTTTATAATCAGTGTGTGTTGTGATGTTTGTGTGTGTGAGTATTTGTTCTCTTGTGCATAATTTTAATGTATTTTTATAAATAGAGCAGCCCCTAAGCTGCTGTTACTCATTCTCTCGCAATAAAAGTCACACGATGGCAAGCGCGAGTGAGCCGCGTGCAAAGGTGTAACTGCAGAGAAAAGCAAATAAGATCCATGAAAAGAAGGCGGAACCAGATAAACAGCGTCAAAAGGTGGCAGTCCTGTGGAGTAAAGCGGGTGCCTTGCTTTCAGAGAAGGTGAAGCTGCTGTGTGATGTGGATACGCAGTGTATAGAAGAGGAGCGACTGCTAAGTACAGCGGATACTCTGCGTTTAATTGAGCAGCGGCTGAGGAATGAAGGGGAAACTCTGCGTGAAGTTTTTCTGGTGCTGCGGTTTCAAGCGTGTATGAAGAAGAAAAAGGAAGAACAGCTGCTGTGTAAACTGGATGAGCTGGAACAAAAGGAGAGGTAGCTGCGGAGTAAAGCGGATGAGCTACATACAGAGGTGGTGCAACTGCAAAGTAATCTGGGTGATGTTGGTTAAGAGGAGGCGCAGCTGTGGAGGCAAGCGGTTTCGCTGCATGCAGATGATTCGCACCTGCTGTCTGAAGAGGAGGCGCAGCAGCGGAGTAAAGCGGTAAAGCAGTGTAAAAAGGTGGCGCTGCTGCAGGTTAGAGCGTATAAGAAGCATGTAGAGAAGGAGCAGCTGCTGTGTAAAGTGGATGAGCTGGAACAAAAGCAGAGGTAGCTGCGGAGTAAAGCGGATGAGCTGCAAAAAGAGAAGGAGCAGCTGCAAAGTAAAGTGGGTGAAGTGAAGGAAGAGCAGGTGCAGCTACAAAGTAAAGTGGGTGAGGTTGATGAAGAGAAGGAGCAGCTGCTAAGTAAAGTGAATGATGTGTGTGAAGAACAGACGCTTCTGCAGAGTGGTGCGAATTTGCAGCGTGAAAAGTTGGCGAAGCTGCTGCATAAAGTGAATTCGCTGTGTGAAGAACAGGTGAAGCTGCAGCGTGAGATAGATGCGGAGCTTGAAATTGAGGCGGAGCTGCAGAGTCAAGTGAATGTCCTGTGTGAAATGGAGGCGAAGCTGTGGCATGAAACAGATAATCAGCATAAACTGGATCCGAATCCGTGTCCTCAAGCGGATGCGTGGCAAGATAAAGTAAGTCTGTCTTTATTTGTGCAGAAGTATAGAAATTTCTATGTAATTTATATATTTTCTATAAACTTTATTTTTTCAATAGCTTAGGCGGTGGTTGTTCTCGGCATCCTGGTGGATGTTGCTGGCAGCCACATGTATTTTATACATCAGTGTGATCCTGGACGGCGAGGTCAACATCCACAAGGCCGTGAAGAACAAGGATCCCTCCATTAAATGGCTGACCATCTGCTGCGTCATCTTAGAACTCACCAGCTTGATGTGCTCTATTTTAATTGGTGAGTGTTGCAGCATTATTACTTTTTCACACCATAATGTTTCTTATGTTTTCTTATCCCTATCCCCTATCAGCCCTTACAGAGCATTACATTATCCAGGAGATGAAGCCACACGTCACAATTCTAATGAATGTTATTTTACTTTCCATTGATTTATGTTTGCATGCTGTGCTGCTTTATTTTGACATAAATGAACATTTTTGCTCTAAATTAACATTCAGAATCATTTTTATTGCTAACCCGAAATGTTATTGTTCATTTTAATTTTGTTGAATATTAATAATGAAATAAATGTTTTTAAAAAAAATTGTTGTGGATGCAATTTTTAAAAATGTGTTTTTTTAAATGTTCACTTTTATTCAAGAATACTCACACACAGACAGAATATTCACACACACACACACACACTACTCACACACACACACAATACTCACACACAAACACAGACACAATACTCACACACACAATACTCACAGAGAGAGAGAACACAGTCAGCTTCAAACCAATGAAAACACTGAAACAATGGCTTCACACTGCACCACTTAATTTTAACTCAGACATGAGATATTGCATTATTCATAAAAAATGCTTTTTTGTCAATATTAATTTACTCCTTCATCACATCAGCATCAGAATTTAACTAAATTTCTTTCACAACAGTGTTGAGATTGAGGTTAGAACAATAGTGTCCTAGTGTTCAGATATAATAAATATTAATAATAAATAAAGTCCTGCATTGTGTTACAGCTACCTGTATTAAAAGATCTTGCCTTTTATCTTGTAATTATTTTTTGACAATTTCTCAGAACTTTTTTCCTCAATCTATTAAATTTTATTCTCAAAAAATTTTATTTAAAAAAAAACTCCACTGACCCTGGGAGCTGAGAGGATCTGAGGAGCTGAGAGGTTCATACTGTGCTTCTTTTTCACTTTGTTCACCTGCGAGGAAATTTTATAAATGTTACCACCTTACTTCCTCCACCTGAAACACATTCAATACTTTTGGTGGTGAGTGGACAGATAGGGTGGCAATACTTTTGGAGGCGAGTGGACAGAAAGGGTGCTAATACCTTTGCAGGCGAGAGGATACGAGTATGTGACGTTGCGAGAATGCACATAATCCAGTTCTCCTTATTACATCAAGCGTTTTCATACGTCGCACATGAACGTTGCAGCAATTTTGCGATTCAGTTCATATATTATGAATCTTTTCCTCATAACACTAAAGTTTTCAGTGAGGAAACACCCATATCACTCTTGTGATTATTTCTCCCCTTGTTCAGGGGTGTAACATTAGCTGGTCTTTCTAACTAACAAGACAGGAATAGTGCCAGTATGTTCAATCAAGATTGCAGCCAGGCCTTTTCACATGCTTGTTGCAGATCCCATTTTTGACCACAAGGTGCAATAATAAGTGTCTGCAGCTACATGGGGCAGACTGCAAAGCTGCCCCTAATGATTACGCAACATCTAGAATAGAAAGAAATCAGCTTGTAAACAGATAGCAACCGTTTTACAATGGCTGGTCACTCGAAATATGTCTGTATTATTAGTGCCTCATGTAGGGAGCTGGAATTAAGGACTTTATGAAGATTAAACTTTTGACTCGGAGATATCTTGAACCTTTTAGAGGACGTGAATTTCTCCAATCATAGTTCTTAAGTCTGCACATTGTACACAGTCAGTCAAGGTGTGAGTCAGACATTCAATCAGACAACTAATTAAACCTGTCCATTAATCAGTCAGACAGTGATAGAAAGCCAGAGAACCAGTCAGACACTCTGTCTGCCATTCATTCAGTCAGATATTCAGTCATACAAACTTTAGAAAAACATTCAATCCTAATCCAAGTGTCACAGAATGACAAAAGTGTTCAAAATATACAGAGAAGGTACAAACAAACAAGATCCCATACTACAAAACTCTTGTTTTTGAGTGTGTATGTAAAAATGTGGGTGTCACTTAACCCCCATATGCTATGTGTAATTCACTGCGTAAATCCTGCGCTGCTCTGCGCTGCGTAAAAGCTGCGCTACTCGAACACATCCAAGGCCAAATCCTACACAATTCTCTGATTCCTTCATAACCGCAATTCCCCACGGATCACAACTGTGTTCTGTTCACTATTTAGTGCACTACTGATCAAAAATGGCCGTCGTTTGGGCTTCAGCCTGGATATTAGAACTGACCTGACGATAGCATCCGAAAAACAGTTTAAACCCGGCTTTAAACAATAAAAAACTGTTGCATTTCATATGACGTCACTTACCGACTTCAGCTCAGACAGACGGTCCCTCATTTTCCAAAATAAGTGAACAAATAAACAAAAGTTGATTAGCTTCCTGCTAATAAGATGTACCGGTCCGTTTCTATGCCAACTCCGAGTCACACATCAACAAGCGGGTTGTAAGTAAAATAAACAATAAAATAAATGTTATTTGACGGCAGTTATTAGGAAAATGAGCCGATAAAAAGTGTTGTAAAGTAACGGAGAGAACAGCAGCCGCCTCACTGACAATTCCTGTCAGAGTGAGAGCGCGCGCACAAACACCACTGATCTCGAGACCATGGTGGAATGAGCGCGCGCGTGGGGTGGGGTGGGGATGGATGGATAAATAAATAGATAAATAAATGAAAGAACCACAAATAAGTTTTGTTCAAGTCTGTAGTCGTATTATTAAATTATAAAAAATAATTAATCTAATATTATTTATATCCATATTATCTCTCTATCTCTCTAATAACTTTGGCTTTTAATCTAAAACAAGCATAAATAAAAACACACATTCATTGCTGCTTTTTTCTCTTTTGTGAATTTATTTCAATTAATTGATAATGGATTTGTTTAATTTTCTCACATTTATTGGTAAATTAAAACTTGGTTAAATGACAGAAATAAAGCAATTCAATAGGCAATTATGAAAAAATACTTGATACATTTTAATGACAATAAAACTAGTTTATAGTAATTTTTCCCAGAATTCCACTTGTTATTGTTTTTCTTTTATGTAAATTATACATTAAGAAAAAGTCATTGTTGTCTAATTATTGGACTCAGAATCAGGTTTATTGGCCAAGTGTGTTGACACACGAGGAACTTGGTTCCAGCTGTTTGTGACTCTCTAAAAGTACAGACATAAATAACACTATACTATACAAACTGTACAAGACGATGTAGACGATGTCATACGATATAGACAGAATGAGTATTAAATATGAATATAGAATACATGACTGATCAGTTATGTGTATAAAGTGTGAGAAGTGCATGGTAGTGCTAATAACAATATTGTGTAATATGCTTTTGTACAATATACAGCAGCAGTAGTGTGTGTAACATATACGGATGGTGTGATGACTGACAGCTCTGATAATGCAGTACTTATAGATATGAAGCAGGGAATATTAGTATGGTGGGTTATTAATCAGGGTGATAAGGGGCCTGGGGAAAGAAACTGTTCCTGTGTCTGGCAGTAAGCAAAGCTCTGTAGTGTCTGAGAGAAGGAAAGAGCTGAAAGAGGTTGTGTCCAGGGTGCTAAGGGTCAGTAGTGATTTTTACTACCCGGATTCTGGTTCTTATACAAGTCCTGGGGAGTGGGCAGGGGGGCACCAATTATTTTTTCTGCTATTTTTACAGTGTATTTTGCAGTTTGTTTCTGTCCTTTTTAATTGCTGCTCCAAACCAGATGGTTATGGATGTATTTGCACAGGACAGATTCAATGACTGCAGTGTAGAACTGCATCAACAGCTCCTGTGGCAGACCGAACTTCCTTAATTGGCATAGAAAGATAAATGGATCTGTTAACGATATGGGTGAAGATAGGAGCCAGTTGGTCAGAACATGCTTTGAGACAGGATGGAGAGACCCCGTCTGGGCCAGGAGCGTTCTTTGTCTTCCGTCTCTGAAGGAGCCGATTCTACAGAAGCGTATTGCATTCACTTGAGGAAAAAAATCTACTCTGTTTTTCTGAATTAACGACTTAATTATCTCAGAATTATGAGATCATTTTTCATAAAAAAAAGAAAAATGAATTGTGTTTTTCTGAATTAATGAGATCCCTCAAAATCTTGCCAGGAGCTCTATTTTAGGTGGATTGGATGATAGTAAACATGTCCCACATTTTAAGTTTAAGGGATCTCATTAATTCAGAAAAACAGAGCAAAATAACTTTTTCATGAAGATTATTCTCATAATTCTGAGATAATTAACTCATTAATTCATAAAAATAAAGTAGAATTTTTTTACCTTGAGTGAATGCAGTAAGAAGGGGGCACGGTGGCTTAGTGGGTAGCACGTTCGCCTCACACCTCCAGGGTTGGGGTTCGATTCCCGCCTCCGCCTTGTGTGTGCGGAGTTTGCATGTTCTCCCCGTGCCTCGGGGGTTTCCTCCGGGTACTCCGGTTTCCTCCCCCGGTCCAAAGACATGCATGGTAGGTTGATTGGCATCTCTGGAAAAATTGTCCGTAGTGTGTGATTGCGTGAGTGAATGAGAGTGTGTGTGTGTGCCCTGCAATGGGTTGGCACTCCGTCCAGGGTGTATCCTGCCTCGATGCCCGATGACGCCTGAGATAGGCACAGGCTCCCCGTGACCCGAGGTAGTTCGGATAAAGCGGTAGAAAATGAATGAATGAATGAATGAATGCAATAAGCTTCCGTACTATTCATATCCTCTTTACAAATAGAGTGCAACTTGAGTGCTAGGAGTATTAGTTAAAGGGGTTCCCAGAGGTATAATGGGGCAGTCAGTATATAGTTTATTAATAATTTTATCACACATTTATGTGAATAATTGAGCATTTGTTGCGTTATATTTTTAACAGAACACTGAAACTGAATCTGTGGTCCTCATTTCACTTTGTCATTGTAAACTTTCTGGTTACTTTATTAGACAAAGTTTATTACAGCAGCTCCATCTAAAACTCATACCATCCTAAAAGCTGTGAGAGAACACCATCAACTGGACATGCAATAAAACAACCAGAAACAAAATGTTTTTATTCACCACTAAATAGTCTTAAATAATTAAGAACTGCAGAATAAATGTTGGAGGCAATTATCTAGAAGTATTTTATACGATCAGTTTTATGTTTTAAGTAATGGCACCTCAATGACCACAAAAGTGCAAAGAGTGGGCATGTTCAGGCAATCAACAGGCAAAGGGCTTTTATTTTAGTACAAGAAAAAACAAGTTAGGAATGTTAAATTGTTCTTGAAACAAACAAGCTTCAGTCTCGAAGACTGCATTTTACTTTTAACCTACAACAAATTTTGCAAATTGCAAATAAATTCTTAAGAATTCTTCTCTTGATCAACACAGAACACCTTTTACAAATAGTAAAGCAAGTCGTCCAGGTTGACGTTGGGCTCTTTGTGGATGCTCTGACCGACCAGGAAGGTCAGTTTGTGGGCGTACTGACACGGTACAGGAACTCGCACAATTCCCTTAATGGGGGAAGAAAAAAAACAACAGATATACAGCATGAGAGGTAGAGAAACTAAACTAATTCAGTAAACACCACTTTCAAAAACTGTTTCAAAACAAACGTTATATATTTACCGAAACATTAGTGTAGCCCAGCTGGGGTTATATTAAGTATCATTTCTTTTATTTTCATGTAATGGGGCATTTATGATTGTTTGTGGTTCATATAATATCATAACTGTGTCTTTGTGATAAAATAATTGTGCACGTCCCCTTTAAGAGTTTGTTAGTAATACACTGTCTAAAAACGTGGCTTTGCCCAGCAGGTTAGTTCATTTCTTTCTGATTGGCCCTTGTCCTTCTTATTCCCGCCTCTGCAGGTATACTGAGAATTATGATTGGATGAAGGGGTGGAGTTTAGAGCTGCAGATCGGTGTGAGAGGTTTGTTGTTTGTCTCCTGCGAGTTTTAAGGCTAATATATAGAGTAAATAACCACTGACAAAGTGTGTTAAAGCGTCTGTATTTGTCTGACCGAGTGTTATTACTACTTTTATTTGTGTATATAATGTGTACAAGAGTAAAGTTTACGACTTGTTTCTTCTGAGTCTGCTGCACAGACAGCCGAAGCTACGCTAATCCTCCTGACTATCTGACTGCTTTCCTACACTTTAGTTTAGTTAACGATGTGACTGGGAGGAATTCATGGACCAGTTGGGACTTACCTCGGACGGGCTTTGGAGTATCGTTGCTATGGCGATAAAGGATCGGTTCGGTAGAGGAGGGACTACAGAAAGATCTACAGCTTCAGAGGAGGGAATTTGGTGTTCCAGCCGCCTGGGAAGCCGTTCAGGTGATTTGTTTATTTTATTTCAGCTCGTAAGGGTGCAAAGATAGCTACACTGTGTGGAAACTACATATCCCATGATGCTTTGTAGACGGGCTACTGTTAGCATGTGGCTAATGTTCGGTAAGCAGCCATAGATATCTACACTGTGTGAAAACTACATATCCCATGATGCTTTGTAGACGGGCTACTGTTAGCATGTGGCTAATGTTCGGTAAGCAGCCATAGATATCTACACTGTGTGAAAACTACATATCCCATGATGCTTTGTAGACGGGCTACTGTTAGCATGTGGCTAATGTTCGGTAAGCAGCCATAGATATCTACACTGTGAAAACTACATATCCCATGAACACTTGCGCTGTAGCGTGGCTACTTTTAGCATGTGGCTAATGTTCGGTCATAGATACACACTACATAGATATCTACACACCACATAGATATCTACACACTACATAGATATCTACACACTACATAGATATCTACACACCACATAGATATCTACACACCACATAGATATCTACACACTACATAGATATCTACACACCACATAGATATCTACACACTACATAGATATCTACACACTACATAGATATCTACACACTACATAGATATCTACACACTACATAGATATCTACACACTACATAGATATCTACACACTACATAGATATCTACACACTACATAGATATCTACACACTAGATGTCGCCTTGGGGTCCTAAAAATGCGTCAAACCCGCCGCCATCTTTGTACGGTGCTCCTTTACCTTAAACACATGGACGATGCCGGACTTCTGAGCTGCGTTTGGTTGTTAAAACGAAAGAAATCTAAACCCCAGACAGAAGGGATTACATTACACACGTGAGAACGTGTTTTATGGTGTTGAATGGTAGGAAATTATATTTCGTGTTCCGTTGGTTTGTTTTAGTCCTTGGTTAATGACCACAGCTAATCCATGTTAGTTACCCATTAGTTTGTGACATTTAGGGAAACAGACAATGTTTGTAGATTCTGAAGCTCTTAATAAGGACATTAAAAACTGACCCATGCTTTTGTGCTTAAAGGTGAAAAGACTTTAAAAGGCTCTACATACAACTGTGATACATACAACTTTTTTTGAAAAGGCTCTACATACAACTGTGAGGCAGCTTTCTCTACAATGAACATAATCCAAACTAAATATGGTTCAAGGGTCACTAATGAGCAGTGTGTAGGAGAGCGGCCCATTTATTTATTTATTTACTCACATTTATAATAGATTTTATTTTTTATTTGTGTGTAAAATGTACAATTGTTTAATAATCCAACCACAATTCATCCTTTTCCAGGACTTTGACATTTTTTATTGCTCCTTGGAGTTCATGTTGTTTACCATAAACATGTATCTGTAGTGAGATCATGTGATCTTTAATTCAAACAACAACACCACTGAATGAAGCTTATTATAGCACATAACTGCTTACGCTGAGACTAATTTAAAGGTTTCACAGCAACTTCTGCACTTACAACTTTTACAACTGCAACGACTCTGTACATTTTGTTGATGAAAAGCTTCTCCAAAGCATGATGCCTCCACCTCCGGGCTTCACTGTATGGATGGTGTTCTCAGGATGAATAAGCAGTGTGGCTCTGCGTTATTGTGTTTTATTACTAGTCTTGTAGATTCAGTGCAAAAATACAAACACAATGGTGTAGGTTTACTTCAGACTTCTTGTGTTGCTTAAACAGCTTGAATGTGGACTGAAGTAAAAGGAGGCATGGTGGCTCGGTGGTTAGCACATCAGCCTCACACCTTGGGGGTTTAAGGGTTTCCTCAGGGTTCTCCGGTTTCCTCCTTCAGTCCAAAGACAGGAATTATATGCTGATTGGCATCTCTACATTGTCTGTAGTAAAAGTGTGTGCAATAGACTGGCATTGTGTCCAGTGTCTACCCTGCCTTGTACCCTGTAATAGACTCCAGGTTCCCCGTGACCCAGTAGAATAAGAAGCCAAACACACAACAAACCATAAAGTGAACTTGTGTATATTTTAAACAAACACACAACAAACCATAAAGTGAACTTGTGTATATTTTAAACAAACACACAACAAACCATAAAGTGAACATGTGTATATTTTAAACAAACAAACACACAACAAACCTTTCAACTTGTGTATTTTAAAAAGAAATGTATACAGAAAACATTAAAATAAATACAAAACATAAAATGAACAATTAAACACTTAACAACATAAAAAAAATTATCCACCTTTCTGTGGAGTTGGACATCCACCCTGCTGCACCTGAATAATAATAACAACAAACAGAAGTAAACAATGAACAATTTAACTATTAAAACAAGAGTCTTTGAATCAGCTTCAGACTTTTTAACAGTTATATGTTATAAATGAGTTAATGTCCTTAGCCATGGTTTAAATCAGACTTTATACATACAGATACAAATATGAATATGTGGAGCAGTAAACAGCTACAGATTCAGGTACCAACACAGACATAAATGAAGACATGACGTGTGTTTGTTGATGTGGATCATGGCAAAAACAAGGGAGATTTCTGAGGCCTTCAGAAAAAGAGTTGTTTTTGCTCATCAGGCTGGAAAAGGTTCCAAAATCATCTTGAAAAGAGTTTGGAGTGTAAAAATCTATAGTCAGTGTTACCTATGAAATGATGACATTAACTTGGATCTGGATTTTGTCTTTTATTCCTCTCGTGTAGAACTCACACTGTACACATTTGGTCGTTGTTGCTGTACTTTCATTTTAGTGTGTGTGTGTGTGTGTGTGTGTGTGTGTGTGTGTGTGTGTGTGTGTGTGGTTTCATTCCCAACCAGCTTGCACTCAAAAAAGTCATTTATTTGTCGTATTTAATTTAAATGATTATATTATTGATAAAAATAATTGTATATCATTATTATAATATAATAATAAGCTAATATAAAGTTAATAACCACAGACAAAGTGTGTTAAAGTGTCTGTATTTGTCTGACCGAGTGTTATTACTACTTTTATTTGTGTATATAATGTGTACAAGAGTAAAGTTTACGACTTGTTTCTTCTGAGTCTGCCAGAACTTCCTTCTTCCTTGCTTTGTGTCTTTGTTGTCTTTTATTACTTTTCTCTCGTTTTGCTGCATTGATGTCACTTTGTCTCTTTATTGTATTGGATGAGATTGTCACATAAGGATAACCAGATGTTGGTGGTATGGCAGTTACTCCACTCTTAACATTTCTATCAACACACCGTGAGGGTTAATAATGCACTAAAGTAATGTCAAATAAACTAAAGGAAATGGGGACACTGTTGTATGGAATAAAGAAAGTGAATGTATCTGATTAAACCTGTGAAGAAGAGATCCAGAAGGAAGCTGATACAACAACAGGAGGAACAGACACTGTACCTAGACAGTTGGATAAAGACCCATCATCTTGCTGTAAGAAGTTTATAGAATTGTTATAAGTTTTCTTTACCATTTATACGAACTTACGTAATCATTTGTCTGCTCAAGAAATGATGTAATGTTCAGTAGCATGTTTAAATGTCAAGATAGAGAGTAACATTGAAAGCTTGATGTGAAATCACAAGGTTTTGTGTCAGCAGTATAAGAAACACAGTCGGCATAAAAACACACAATCAGCAGCGGCAAAAAACCTGAAGAACTAATTATATTTATATATGTATATTTATCTATATACATTATTTTCACTTATATTTTCATATTTTATATAGTTTTTTATACAGTTGATACTTTTTTATTTATTTATCCCCTTTTGGTTTATTTTTTTATCCTAAATTGTGTTCCTTTTTTTATGCTTATATACCAGACAGATGTAAAAAGCATGTCACTGCATGTCGTACCCTGTATGTACGTGTATGTGACACATAACTTTTGGTTTTTAACTTGGAGACTGTTTCTTGGTTTATTTTATTTTCTTCTACTTACACTAGAATTGTTTGATTATTTGAAGCAGATTTTATTTGTAATTTGACTTTACATATATTACACATATTTATCTGTATTACACTGCTTTTAATAAAAACAAGGCCTCCCATTGTGAGGATCCTGAAAAGACAAGAAGGTCTAAGTCTGACTCCTTCATCTAAAGATACAAACAATAGATTAGGTAGAAGAACTTGAAGAGGATCGAGGGACTTGGAAGGTCACCTGCGTTCAAGGTAAGACCGACTCTGATAGTTGATCTTGTGTTTTCAATACTAACCCAGTTAGGTAATAATAGTGTGGAAGGTTTTCTACACAATCCCCAAACAAGTGTCACTGAGGGACACGTACGTCAGTATAAATGACTTCAGGTGTAATATCTTTTTGGTCAGAGCAGCGTGTCACAGCAGGTTAGAGTACAGTTATAGTGTACAAGGGATTAAAACCTTCATATTGTACATAATATGTGGACTCGGTGTATAACTACGTTATATTTGCACATAAAGACAATTTCACAGACTATTATTGGCTTTACGGACGTGACGTTTCCCAACTGGAGTCTTCTGAATGCTGACCTGTCCTGTATTATACAAGGGTAAAAGTGCATGAAGAGAACTATGAACGTAGACAACTCATTAATAAATATATAGTAATATTAATGTGATGATTAGGCTTTTTTCTGGATATAACAATGTTATTCGTCTTGTGTTCAAATCAACATTCATCCAAGACTGACAGCAATTAGCAGGAATTATTTATAATGGTCCTTGTTACATCAGGTAAGACTATTGCTAAAGATTCTCTTCAGTTGTTGTTTTGTCTGAATAAAAATCTAATATTTTGAAGCTTTGAATTCAAATGAACAATTTGATGGATAACATTTGAGTTTATATGAGTAGGAAAGGGAAAATATCTATAAAATAATTCTATAAGCTGTCTATAAGACAATGAACATATAGGAGAATATTGACATTTTGCTTCCACACAGAATCAACAATTATTGCTGATATTTAAAGAGGTAATGTGCATTGATTACTAATTCTATAGACATAGTTTGCTTTATACATAAATCTGTGTCACTAATCTGTAAACATGTCTGACTGATCTAACATTACAAAGGTAAGAATGGATGAAAATAGATCCGTCATTCTTTTTCTAGTTGTTTTTATAAAATGAGATCATGGCCTTTTACAAGTAAAAAAAATACAGACACAGAATTGCTGCAGTAACGACTTTATTTGCAA
>NC_062518.1:50562522-50565022 GCF_022655615.1 Tachysurus fulvidraco
CCTGAGTGTGTGTGCTGGATGTGAGGGGTCCTGAGTGTGTGTGCTGGATGTGAGGGGTCCTGAGGGAGTGTGCTGGATGTGAGGGGTCCAGAGTGAGTGTGTTGGATGTGAGGGGTCCAGAGTGAGGGAGTGTGCTGGATGTGAGGGGTCCTGAGTGAGTGTGTTGGATGTGAAGGGTCCTGAGTGATTTTCTTAAACACTGCAGAGCTAAGCACTGAGGCTGCCACTCGCAGCACCATCTTGGATCTCATAAGCTATGAAGAGACTGTAGCACTTTGGAGAAGTTTTATATCTGTGTATCTGTATATTCATCTACAATCTTTGAAATATTTCCCCTTACCTGAGTGTGAATGAGAGAGGTAGACCTACTGATTCTAAACAAACTGGGAATTGTTCATGAATGATCTCGGTGAACAAACGAGGATCTGCTGACTCACTGATGTGGTTCATTCAGTTCACCACAAGAAGACAAACAGGGTGGAGCAGTGCATTTAAAATGTATGTAGCACTAAGACAAGCCTTATATGCTGTTGTTGTGTTTGTGGGAAAATAATTTTTTTAATGCAGTTTTAGGCCAAACGATAAAAGTCAGGTGCCCAAATTCAGTATCCACATCAAAGAATCAAGCTGAAATCACCTCCTCCTGTTGGGGAAATTGGTTAACTACTCTCACAGCCCTCAACTTGGTTTTGGACCATGCCCCTGTCACTAACCCATCCTCTTGTGTGATGTCTGCAGTGACTGATGTTCCTTTAGAGGATGAAGAAATGACTCATGATTGTGTTGTGCTTACACACTCATCTTCAAATGCTATTGCAGAGACTCCGCTAACTAATGATGATTTTGAATTGTTTGTTGATGGTTCAGCTCAGGTCATTGGAGGGAATAGAAGAGCAGGAAATGCAATGACCTCTGTATCTGATGTAGCAGCTTCTAACCGTCTCCCAGATTCCACACCTAACACTGCAGAATCTCAGGGTAAAGCTCTTGCAGACGTAGCTGCAAAAAAAGCCTGTTCATACAGTACAGTGCAATTGGGTACTAGAATGACAACAACCAGTGTCATTATGCCTCCAGACTCTCTAACAGACCTCTACAAAGATGTTCCCATGTATGAAGCATGGAAATGGTTAGATAAGGGAACCATTGTTGATTTAACAGGCTGCTGGACCAAAGGGGGAAAATATATGGCACCAGAATCACTTCTGCCATATTTGGCTCAGCAGTTACTTAACTTAAGTCACATTAGTCCAGCAGCAATAATTCAACCTTTGTCAAATCACTGGTGGAATCCTGGAATCCGGCTTTTAGAGGTATAGCCACAGAGACAGCTAAACGCTGTGTTGTATGCCAACAGAATCAGGTCGAGTAGAGAGAGCAAACAGGACGTATTTTACAGGAGAAGTAGTGAAGAAAGTTGCCAGAATGCTACTATGTAAAGGAAAAAGGTGGACTCATGTCTCATACTGTAAAGTAGTTTCATCACCTGCAGGGATAGACTAGGACACACAGACCAATAAGGAGCCCAGGGAGGAACCGAAGGCAGTAGGCCTCGGGGGTCAACCTGGTGGTGAAGACTTCCTTATAGAATTCCCCTTTTATTAGCTTATCCCTACCTAACTTGTCCTTAGGTGTCATAACACTGCAGATTAGGGAAGGCTATACGATCACAGAGATTCTGAAACTAAACACTATACGATCACAGAGATTCTGAAACTAAACACTATACGATCACAGAGATCCTTAAACTAAACACTATACGATCAGAGATCCTGAATATAAACTGTAGTATGGAAATATGGCTCTCCTGCTTCTCTCTTGCTCGCCTTCTTATGTTTGTGTTACAGATACAAGGACTGAAAAGCACTGCGACAACCAAGACAACAGAAGCACCAAAGCACTGACATCTGAAGACATCTGCAGAACAACTGCTCAGGACCAGCAGACAACAACAATTCTTACTGTCTTCATTTACCTGATGACAAAAGGGACATCATATATCAAGCTACAATGTGCACTGCAGAAGCTTTGGACTCCAGACAACAACAAAGAACTATTACCATTAATCACATTAAGGGACACCAAATAAAGAAATACGTTTTCTTTTGCCTGCATCTTAGAGGTGCAAGAATACTGGCTCTATGTTAAAGCACTCAGGCTAGATATATTTTTGTAAATACAAAACTGAGCATGACTTTAATTTATTTATTATTATTTACCTAAATCTATTGTGAGAGTTATTAGAACTCTCAAAGTGGGAATTGTGGGAAAATCATTTTTTTAAGTCATTGTTTTATTTCCTTTTATTTCTAGCATATTTCTGTGGATAATATAGAAGCCCAATCAAGTTACAATTCTAGTTAAATTCAAACTTTACATTAGACTTTTGGTTCCTGTATCTCATAAATATCGAAGGAAAGGGGCAATGTGACTCAGGGTATCATCTGTCTCTTAGTGACATTTGTCCTATTGTCATGTTAATGGGATTAAGGGTGGGTGA
>NC_062518.1:50570022-50577299 GCF_022655615.1 Tachysurus fulvidraco
TAACCCCAAACCATGATTTTTCCTCCACTAAACTTGACTGTTTTCTGTGTGAATCTTGGGTCCATGTGCATTCCAATAGGTCTTCTGCAGTATTTGTGATGACTGGGATGAAGTTCAATAGATGATTCATCAGAAAAATCAACCTTATGCCACTTTTCCACAGTCCATGTTACAATAGATAGAAAAAAAATGTTTGGAACATACTGTAACTGAACAAACAATGCATAATTGCATGATAAATAGTTTTCTTATACAAGAGTATGAGTGCATTATAGTATAGCATTACGTTAGCATCGCAAAGGTTGTGGGTTCAATACCCAGGGAACACAGATACTGATAAAATGTAAGTAACTCAAATGCACTAAGGGTTTCTTTGGATAAAGGTGTCTGCTAAAGGCATGAATGTTAATGTCATGGAAATGAAAACATTGACTTCTGTGTGTTGTTTTTGCTTTTCTTGTTTTGACAGCGTGGCAGGGAACAGGGGGTTTAAGAGGTGGGCGGGGGTAGTAGTATACCACTTTTTTTGAGGACTACACCACTATCTACACCTACAGAATGTAGCCCATTATTAACACCACACACACACCACCACCACCACCCCCAGCACCCACACACATGACCACCATCTACACCTACAGCAGCTCTCTGGTGTTCCTGTATTTACAGGTGTTACATCAGTCAGTTAAAAATCAGAGGGCGTCTCTGATTGGTTGTCTGGTCCAGTTAGGCGGGCCTTATTGGGTAACAAAGAAGGCAATGGCCATAAGGCGGCTATAAACTCACCTTCGGCTGGTCTTTAGCGATGGGGAAGAATCTCCGATTGAAGCTGTCAGCAATCAGCACGGCCTGGAGCGGCTGTTCCTCCTCATCCTGCTCCCCAGAGCTGCTTTTCCTCCCCACACGGTGCTGCTGCTGCTTCCCTGCTCTCGCCGCCATCATGCTTCCCGGTTACTTCACTCCGGATCAAACCATCAACCTTCTCTGAACCTTTTTATAATCAGTGTGTGTTGTGATGTTGTGTGTTGTTATAATCAGTGTGTTGTGTGTTTTTATAATCAGTGTGTGTTGTGATGTTGTGTGTTTTTATAATCAGTGTGTGTTGTAATGTGTATTTTTTAATCAGTGTGTGTTGTTTTTATAATCAGTGTGTTGGATGTTTTTATAATTAGTGTGTGTTGTAATGTTGTGTATTTTTATAATCAGTGTGTGTTGTGATGTGTGTTTTTATAATCAGTGTGTGTTGTGATGTGTGTTTTTATAATCAGTGTGTTGAATGTTTTTATAATCAGTGTGTGTTGTAATGTTGTGTATTTTTATAATCAGTGTGTGTTGTGATGTGTGTTTTTATAATCAGTATGTGTTGTGATGTGTGTTTTTATAATCAGTGTGTGTTGTGATGTGTTTTTATAATCAGTGTGTTGTGTTTTCATAATCAGTGTGTTGTGTGTTTATAATCAGTGCATGTTTGTTTATAATCAGTGTATGTTTGTTTATAATCAGTGTATGTTGTGTGTTTATAATCAGTGTGTTGTGTGTTTATAATCAGTGTGTGTTTTTCTAATCAGTGTGTGTTTTGTGTGTTTTTATAATCACTGTGTGTTGTAATGTTGTGTATGTAACCCAGTTAAAAATGTTAGTTTAATTCTTAAATATATAAAATATGATTTTTATTCGTTATCATTTATTCTTTTAACTTTAAGACCAGTAATATTTCACTGTTATACTTTGTCCCGTGTTGTTTTCATTTTAAACCAATCATATAGTGATCTAACACTTTGTCCTGCCTTCTGGCGTTGCTGATTGGTTAGATGAGTTTTGTGAGCAGCGGTGTAGGCTGATACTGCACAGATGGAGCACGTTTCATTGCACCGACAGGTTTGAGAGACAAAGCTGGATTATATTGATGTTATTGAGATTTCTGGTGAACCAAGTTTCATGTTTATCTTGGTGAGTTTATATTCTGAGTTTGATTATGCTTTAATAATATTGTTTAAATGACTTGTTATAGACTGTGCATCATAACTGTGGATTCACATTACAAAGTAAAGATAATTCATTTTAATGACTTCTTATTTAGTTGAACTCTCAAATTGTATTTTTCTTTTGATTATATAAATCGTCTTCTGTTGGTTTTAGTTATCAAAGGAGGAAATATTAAACTTGGAAGCAAATGGTATGGGCCAATGTTGGGAATGTATGTATATTATTCCTTAGTTCTTATGTATGTGGATGCATGTTTTCTTGCATTTCATATTTTCATTTCACTGTAAAAAACTACAGTATTATGGGGTTTTTTTTAATCTTATTCAATGTTCTGCAGCTCAGCATATATTTAAGTCATTAATGGTCATACATACAGTATTTCTCGGTTTATTTGAATGTGATTAGGCCCAATAGTAATGTAAATGAGGTTTTGTAAATGCAGGTCAGGTCTTTTGTAGAGGTGTTTGTTCTGCAGAGATTTGGATGGTGAACCAGATGGCGAGCCACCCAGTTTGATGAGGAATCTATCGTATCCAGGAGGAGACAAGGTTTTCCTTACAGATCCAATTTTGAGACCTATCAAAGGAACTGCAGTGTTTGGTATGACTGTTACCTACACAAGTCCATCTCAAGTCTATTTGTCCATCCTAAGTCTAAGGATATTGAGGACAAAGTAATTCAATTCTCATATTGACTATTTTGATACACACACACTGATAAACAAACACACATTCAATTGTTTTTTTGCCGGCTAATGTTTTGTGATTTGTACTGTTTTGTTAGCTCACTAAAGTGAATCTATTTGTTGTGTTGCTTTGTCTTACTTGAACTCCAACGAACCTAGCAGCGGTGTATTTTCCCATAGATGGGTTACATGTATTTTTATAATCTGTGTGTTTGTGTTTATAATCAGTGTGTGTTGTGATGTGTGTGAGTATTGTGATGTTTGTGTGTGTGAGTGTGAGTATTTGTTCTCTTGTGCATAATTTTAATGTCAGTTTATAAATAGAGCAGCCGCTAAACTGCTATTACTCATTCTCTCACAATACCAGTCACACGATGGCAAGCGCGAGTGAGCCGCATGCAAAGGCGAAACTGCAGAGAAAAGCAAATAAGATCCATGAAAAGAAGGCGGAAGCAGATAAGCAGCATCAAAAGGTGGCATTCCTGTGGAGTAAAGCGGGTGACTTGCTTGCAGAGAAGGTGAAGCTGCTGTGTGATGTGGATACGCAGCGTATAGAAGAGGAGCGACTGCTAAGTACAGCGGATACGCTGCGTTTAAATGAGCAGCGGCTGCGAAATGAAGGGGAAACTGTGTGTAGATTTTGTGGTGCTGAGGTTTCAAGCGTGTATGAAGAAGAAAAAGGAAGAGCAGCTGCTGTGTAAAGTGGATGAGCTGGAACAAAAGGAGAGGCAGCTGTGGAGTAAAGCGGATGAGCTGCAAAATTGGTGAAGGAAGAAGGAAGGTGAGGTGAAGGAAGAGCAGGTGCAGCTACAATGTAAAGTGGGTGAGGTTGATGAAGAGCAGGTGCAGCTACAATGTAAAGTGGGTGAGGTTGATGAAGAGCAGGTGCAGCTACAATGTAAAGTGGGTGAGGTTGATGAAGAGCAGGTGCAGCTACAATGTAAAATGGGTGAGGTTGATGAAGAGCAGGTGCAGCTACAACGTAAAATGGGTGAGGTTGATGAAGAGAAAGAGCAGCTGCTAAGTAAAGTGAATGATGTGTGTGAAGAACAGTCGCTGCTGCAGAGTGGTGCGAATTTGCAGCGTGAAAAGTTGGCGAAGCTGCTGCATAAAGTGAATTCGCTGTGTGAAGAACAGGTGAAGCTGCAGCGTGAGATAGATGTGGAGCTTGAAACTGAGGCGGAGCTGCAGAGTCAAGTGAATGTCCTGTGTGAAATGGAGGCGAAGCTGTGGCATGAAACAGATAATCAGCATAAACTGGATCCGAATCCGTGTCCTCAAGCGGGTGCGTGGCAAGATAAAGTAAGTCTGTCTTTATTTGTGCAGAAGTATAGAAATTTCTATGTAATTTATATATTTTCTATAAACTTTATTTTTTCAATAGCTTAGGCGGTGGTTGTTCTCGGCATCCTGGTGGATGTTGCTGGCAGCCACATGTATTTTATACATCAGTGTGATCCTGGACGGAGGGGTCAACATCCACAAGGCCGTGAAGAACAAGGATCCCTCCATTAAATGGCTGACCATCTGCTGCGTCATCTTAGAACTCACCAGCTTGATGTGCTCTATTTTAATTGGTGAGTGTTGCAGCATTATTACTTTTTCACACCATAATGTTTCTTATGTTTTCTTATCCCTATCCCCTATCAGCCCTTACAGAGCATTACATTATCCAGGAGATGAAGCGACACGTCACAATTCTAATGAATGTTATTTTACTTTCCATTGATTTATGTTTGCATGCTGTGCTGCTTTATTTTGACATAAATGAACATTTTTGCTCTAAATTAATATTCAGAATCATTTTTATTGCTAACCCGAAATGTTATTGTTCATTTTAATTTTGTTGAATATTAATAATGAAATAAATGTTTTTAAAAAAATTTGTTGTGGATGCAATTCTTAAAAAAGTGTTTTTTTAAATGTTCACTTTTACTCAAATACTCTCACACACACACACACACACACACAATACTCACTCACACACACACACACACACACACACAAACAATACTCTCTCACACACACGCACAGAATACCCACACACAATACTCACACACACAGACAGGATACTCACACAAGATACTCACACACACACACAGACAGGATACTCACACACACACACACACACACACACAGACAGGATACTCACAGAGAGAGAACACAGTCAGCTTCAAACCAATGAAAACACAAACAATGGCTTCACACTGCACCAGTTAATTTTAACTCTGAGACATGAGATATATTGCATTATTCATAAAAAATGCTTTTATGTCAATATTAATTTACTCCTTCATCACAACATCAGCATCAGAATTTAACTAAATTTTTCACATCAGTGTTGAGATTGAGGTTAGAACAATAGTGTCCTAGTGTTCAGATATAATAAATATTAATAATAAATAAAGTCCTGCATTGTGTTACAGCTACCTGTATTAAAAGATCTTGCCTTTTATCTTGTAATTATTTTTGACAATTTCTCAGAACTTTTTTCCTCAATCTATTAAATTTTATTCTGAAAAAATTTATTTAAAAAAAAAAAACCCCACTGACCCTAAAACCCCACTGTTGTTTTCTGATTCCTTCCTGGTTCTAGTGTTAATTAATAACAAGGCAAGGACCTAAACCGAAGCCCAGTGTCTTGGACCTTAAGAAAACAAACTGATCCAAAGTGCTACTGAGACGATGAGGACGCCCACCTGTGTTCTCTGGATGCGCTCGTCCACTGAGGCATGGTTGGCTTGGTCTTCTGGAGGCGAGTTCTGCTGCATAGCTGAGGACAGAGAAAGGAGAAATAACTACATCACGCCTCATTCGTGGCCTGGAAATTATTCAGGCAGAAAATGCAATTTTTATACAGTACAGTTGAAGTGTTTGACCTTTGACCTGCAGATCACAAACAATGCACACATTGGTAGGAAACTGAAATGAGGTGTGAGGAGTTTGTAATCCTGCAGAGGTTAAACAAGTAAAAACATACTTGAGTGTAGACCAGAGGTTTACGTGTATTATTGAGTGTGTACGCACTTTCGTCAGGGTTGGGAGCTGAGAGGATCATACTGTGCTTCTTTTTCACTTCGTTCACCTGCGAGGAAATTTTATAAATGTTAACACCTTACTTCCTCCACCTGAAACACATTCAGTCAATTTGTTCAGACAATCTTATGTATTCAATTCCATTTTATTTACCTGCTGTCATGTTTTTATTAATAGTTTTTACATTTCTTACACTATGTCCTTTAAGAGTTTAGTCATTTGACCGAAATTCTGCATCATTTATAAATGACTTTAGTGATGAATGTAAACAAAGATGTTTGTACCTTTCTGAAAAAGCCTTCCATAAAGCCACCTCAATCCAGTGGAACCACGATGCTGCCATCTTCTTCATCGATAGGCCTCCCCTACAATCAGGAATCATAGAATACACTGCTGATTTGTTCAAATAAAATAGAAATTTCTTGGTTTTAAAATAGAAAACTAGATTTTTTTAAACTTTGATGTTGGCTTGAGGAAGCAAGAAATGGACCACGGGTCAGCAATAATTTTGGAGGTGAGTGGACATAAGGTGCCAAAACTTTTGGTGGTGAGTGGACAGATAGGGTGGCAATACTTTTGCAGGCGAGTGGACAGAGGGTGCTAATACCTTTGCAGGCGAGAGGATACGAGTACGTGACGTTGCGAGAATGCACATAATCCAGTTCTCCTTATTAAATCAAGTGTTTTCATACGTCACACGTGAACGTTGCGGCAATTTTGCGATTCACTTCATATAGGGGGTTGACGTGCACGTGTGTGTTGTCACGTGACATCATTAGAACACCCGTGTCGAAGTTCTCGACATTGTGCTGAGCATTTTAAGATGTCACGTGTGTCTGGTGACGTAACATTGTGTTAGCTGGTCTTTCTAACTAACAAGACAGGAATAGTGCCAGTATGTTCAATCAAGATTGCAGCCAGGCCTTTTCACATGCTTGCTGCAGATCCCATTTTTGACCACAAGGTGCAATAATAAGTGTCTGCAGCTACATGGGGCAGACTGCAAAGCTGCCCCTAATGATTACGCAACATCTAGAATAGAAAGAAATCAGCTTGTAAACAGATAGCAACCGTTTTACAATGGCTGGTCACTCGAAATATGTCTGTATTATTAGTGCCTCATGTAGGGAGCTGGAATTAAGGACTTTATGAAGATTAAACTTTTGACTCGGAGATATCTTGAACCTTTTAGAGGACGTGAATTTCTCCAATCATAGTTCTTAAGTCTGCACACTGTACACAGTCAGTCAAGGTGTGAGTCAGACATTCAATCAGACAACTAATTAAACCTGTCCATTAATCAGTCAGACAGTGATAGAAAGCCAGAGAACCAGTCAGACACTCTGTCTGCCATTCATTCAGTCAGATATTCAGTCATATAAACTTTAGAAAAACATTCAATGCTAATCCTAAATTTCACAGAATGACAAAAGTGTTCAAAATATACAGAGAAGGTACAAACAAACAAGATCCCATACTACAAAACTCTTGTTTTTGAGTGTGTATGTAAAAATGTGGGTGTCACTTAACCCCCATATGCTATGTGTAATTCACTGCGTAAATCCTGCGC